>NC_034186.2:14226078-14251280 GCF_002021735.2 Oncorhynchus kisutch | reverse complement strand
ATAAACAAGACAGGGTGCTTACAGGACACACACCAGAGAAAGAGAGAGGGTAAACAAGACAGGGTGCTTACAGACACACACACAGAGAGAGAGAGAGGATAAACAAGACAGGGTGCTTACAGACACACAGAGAGAGAGAGAGAGGAGAGAGAGAGAGCGAGAGAGAGAGAGAGAGGATAAACAAGACAGGTGCTTACAGACACACACAGAGAGAGAGAGAGATAGAGGATAAACAAGACAGGGTGCTTACAGACACACACAGAGAAAGAGAGAGGATAAACAAGACAGGGTGCTTACAGACACACACAGAGAAAGAGAGAGGGTAAACAAGACAGGGTGCTTACAGACACACAGAGAAAGAGAGAGGGTAAACAAGACAGGGTGCTTACAGACACACACACACACACACACAGAGAGAGAGGATAAACAAGACAGGGTGCTTACAGACACACACACACAGAGAGAGAGAGAGAGAGAATAAACAAGACAGGGTGCTTACAGACACACACAGAGAGGATAAACAAGGACAGGGTGCTTACAGACACACATACACACAGAGAGAGAAGATAAACAAGACAGGGTGCTTACAGACACACATACACACAGAGAGAAAAGATAAACAAGACAGGGTGCTTACAGACACACATACAGAGAGAGAGGATAACACACACACACGATTGCAAAAACACCCACATGTAGATACTGCCCCTCCCTCTCACTGAAAAGCACACAAGACAGGGTGCTTACAGACACACACAGAGAAAGAGAGAGGGTAAACAAGACAGGGTGCTTACAGACACACACACAGAGAGAGAGAGAGAGGATAAACAAGACAGGGTGCTTACAGACACAGAGAGAGAGAGAGAGAGAGAGAGAGAGAGAGAGGATAAACAAGACAGGGTGCTTACAGACACAGAGAGAGAGAGAGGAGAGAGGATAAACAAGACAGGGTGCTTACAGACACACAGAGAGAGAGAGAGAGAGAGAGGAGAGAGAGAGGATAAACAAGACAGGGTGCTTACAGACACACACAGAGAAAGAGAGAGGATAAACAAGACAGGGTGCTTACAGACACACACAGAGAAAGAGAGAGGGTAAAACAAGACAGGGTGCTTACAGACACACACAGAGAAAGAGAGAGGGTAAACAAGACAGGGTGCTTACAGACACACACAGAGAAAGAGAGAGGGTAAACAAGACAGGGTGCTTACAGACACACACACCACACACACACGCAGAGGATAAACAAGACAGGGTGCTTACAGACACACACACAGAGAGAGAGAGAGGAGAGAGAGAGAGAATAAACAAGACAGGGTGCTTACAGACACACACACACACAGAGAGAGAAGATAAACAAGACAGGGTGCTTACAGACACACATACACACAGAGAGAAAAGAATAAACAAGACAGGGTGCTTACAGACACACATACAGAGAGAGAGGATAACACACACACACGATTGCAAAAACACCCACATGTAGATACTGCCCCTCCCTCTCACTGAAAAGCACACACACACGATTGCAAAAACACCCACATGTAGATACTGCCCCTCCCTCTCACTGAAAAGCACACACACACACGATTGCAAAAACACCCACATGTAAATACTGTCCCTCCCTCTCACTGAAAAGCCACAACACACACACACACACACACACACACACACACACACACACACACACACACACACACACCACACACACACACACACACACACACACACACACACACACACACACACACACACACACACACACACACACACCACACACACACACACACACACACACACACACACACACACACACACCCAGTCATGGGTGGGTCTCTCTCACATTCACTCAAAAGGCATGCTGGGAAGTATGCAAATGCAGCTTTACACCCTACACTGTTTAAAACCTAAATGCCTTGTACTGAATAATTGTGCTCGTGTTAAAAAAGTGTTTCAGTGAATACAAAGATTTACAATCTAAACACTGTGACACATTTTCACTGAAATTCTAAAACGCCTCGATGCGTTTAGAAAGTGTTCCAGAAAAGTGTTTAGTTGTGTGTTCAGATCCTAAACACTTGGTTTACAGTGTACAATACAACAACACATAGCCAAATCCACACACGGTTGCACACAGCTACAAAACAGAGCTGAGGTATTGAGATGGTTAAGCGAGTGGTAACCATGGTGAGGCAGTGTCGCTAAGAGAAACTAGAACTCGTGGTGTAAACAGGCTTTCAAAGGAACATCCTTTCAGCAGACCAGAGCCAAATCACACTAAGGGTTTAGGGCAATGTGTGTGTTTGACACGTGTACAAAAGACCTTCTGAGGGACTGCAACAAAAATACTAAAAACTGAAGTGAGAGTTTCATAATGACCAAGGTGTGTGTACGTATGTGTGTCTGTGTGTGTCTCTCTCCCCCTACCTCTGGGCTGTGGGGGGCAGCAGCGGCTGAGCTGGAAGCGGAGGTTGTCGGTACGGAGGTTCTGTCCAGACAGGTGGTCTAGCAGCTCTCTGAGAGATGACCTGTAGGTCTCTGTCCCGTACAGACGAAAACCCTCTGAACCCACCTCGATCTGGAAGTTCTTATACTGACGCACCTGTCTCGACTCACACAGATCCAACTGAAGAAAGGGAGGTGGAGATAGACGGAGAGACATAGGGAGAGGGGAGTGGTCAGTTTGGGGGGAATCAAAGAGAGGAGAAGAAAAGAAGAGGAAGTGAAAGATGTTACAACAACCACACAGAGTTCAGCTGGTAGTGAAAGATGGTTACAACAACCACACAGAGTTTAGCTGGTAGTGAAAGATTGTTACAACAACCACACAGAGTTCAGCTGGTAGTGAAAGATGTTACAACAACCACACAGAGTTCAGCTGGTAGTGAAAAGATGTTACAACAACCACACAGAGTTCAGCTGGTAGTGAAAGATGTTACAAACAACCACACAGAGTTCAGCTGGTAGTGAAAGATGTTTACAACAACACACAGAGTTCAGCTGGTAGTGAAAGATGTTTACAACAACCACACAGAGTTCAGCTGGTAGTGAAAGATGTTACAACAACCACACAGAGTTCAGCTGGTAGTGAAAGATGTTACAAACAACCACACAGAGTTCAGCTGGTAGTGAAAGACTACTTTGTCTTTGAACAAAGCTAGCAGGTCTTTTAAGTCCGTTTTCACTACTATGTTTAGATTAGACCCGAGTTAGCTGGATAAAACAAACTGTCCACTGGAACACCACATCCCAATCAGCCTGTACATTAAGTCACATGCTATTGACTGAAACTGAATTCATTTAATTGAGAATGGATGCCTCAAACAAGAACACACTCACATACTCTCTCGCGCGCGCAGGCACGCACACTTGGAGCCTGTTTGACCATGTGTTGTGCATGCATGTGAGGCTGCTCAGTCAGAGTGTTGACACTGAACAACAGTGTTTACTAATGTAGGACATGTTACCATGATGATGTGATACAGACACCAGACCAGACCACCAGGCTCTGCTCAAAATCTACTCTGGTGTGTCACCTGGTATGTGCTTGTTTTGACAGTAACCACACATTGTCTGAAAGGACTTTAATTGCTCTTCTATCATCATCATGGTTTTCAGTACTCTTTATCAGACAATAACAAAACAGTCAGACAATGAGCAGTGTGTGTGTGTGTGTCATGTTTTGGCATCATCTGTGTTATATCTGTTCTTAGTCACTTCCTTGTGTAATGATCTCTGAACTTTGGCCTTTTATCTGACTTCTCCACTTGTTCCACCTCGCCCACTTCAGTCATTTCCACCCCACTCTCCCTGCCTGCAGAAATGCATTGTTTGTGTTCTCAGTAGGTCTGTGACGATATCAGTATCGCAATATTTTTTCCATGCCAAAAAATGAAAACACAAAGCAGACCAAACTCTTTGGTCCTTTAAAAACTTGCTGTATGTTAAATATTGTGTGCTATAGGTTAGAAAATAAACACATTTGACTCTGGAAGACAACATAATGATGTTTGTTTCCAACATTAGAGCCATTTTCCTAAAGAAGTTAAATCAGCCTAGTTTTTTATTTCCTTGCCACAATACCAACGAGTATTGCGATACTGGTATCGTCCCGGACCTAGTTCTCAGTGTGTATGTGTGTGTGTTACCTCGCTGCAGACCACGGTCATGATGATGTAATGGTAGTCAGTACAGGACCAGCGCAGGACGTAGGTTCCCTCCTCGTTGCCCTCCTGACGAAGCTTCTGGTTGCATACTCCGTACTGCAGGACGAACAAACAGAACCAACGGTCAACAACACAAAACTCAACGCTAGATTAAGAAGTTAAACAGATAGAAGTGATGGAAGATAAAAATGGGTATGAAGAGAGAGAACAAAAGACAGAAAGGAGAGAGAGAAACAGTCAGAGAGAGAGCTAGAGAAAAAGAAATGGACACACACTGAGAGAGAGTGAGTACTGACCAGATAGGTCCATGACAGCAGTTCTGTAGGTTCTGCACCACAGAGGAAGGGGCCACCTCTGTACACAGGTAGTGATGGGCATCGACCGTCAGACGGAAATACCCATCCACCAGAGCAGCGAACGCCAGCGCCTCTCCTTTAAACTCCAGCTGCACCTCCTGTGGGACAATAGGAGCATTAAACAATAGTAAGAAATACTTTAGAAATCAAAACATTTGATTCGTTTTTTCTTTATTTAGATCCCCATTAGCTGTTGCCTTTAGTCTGTTCCAAAACACTGCACTAGTTTCCTTTCTTGTGTCCATTCCTTAGTGTCCTGGGCCTGTATCGACAAAGCATTTCACAGTAGAAACTGGTCGATAATCTAAACAGACTACTAATCACATTATTTGTCCCTTAGCTATGTTGGCTGGCTGTTAGGCCCGGTGACATTTGAACTCTGGCTGGAGCTAAGACGGTACAGTAGAGACAACGTTCATTAATATGCGACGGTCACTGCTTAATCTAGTAATCCAAGCTCAGGTAGTGTTTGGAGAGATGCGTGTGTCTCACCATCTTCTTGTTATCCTGTCTGAAGATGGTGACAGTGGACTCTTTGATGACAATGTGTGTGATCTCGTGGAAGTCACAGAATGTCACCCAGCCTTCGCTGGCGTCTTTCTTCTTGGTCTGTTGCCCTCAAACTTGTTCTTTTTGGACTTGTTCTTCTCTTTCAGGATCAAGGTATTCTATTGCCAATGAAAGGAAAAATACATTGTCAAGAGATTTCTCTTAGATGAGTTTCAAAATACATTCAGATACTTCATCAATACCTTCCAAATTCACTCCAACTTCAGAAGATAATATACAGTTTCTCAAGCCAACTCAAAATCACACCCACACAAATACCACGTTCTACACATTCAAATCTACAAAGAAGAAACATTTAAAAATCTCCAAATATCTCACACCAACTCAACTCAAATCCCACACATCCTCCTTAACATAAAAAAGGACCCAGTGACCACTCACATTTGGGGGCTTCCTCCTGTATGATATCCCTGTGGTGCCAGTAACCTGGACCTCCATGGCCAGGGAGGACTCAGGCCCGTGGCTCAGCTCCCCATTGGTCTCTACCTCTTGGGTAACTACCAGGGCCCTGGGCTCCAGCATCTCCCTCCCAGGCCCCGGGTCAGGCCTTCCAGGGTGGACAGGTACTTGATCTTCAGGTCGTACAGTGTGATGTTACTGTCCTGAACAGTGCGACTGTTGAACTCATTCAGGAAGTTCTTGAAGACGTTGTTGATGCGGAGCCGGGGTGAGAATGTTTCGCTGTTTGATTTGCCTGTTCAGTTTCTCCGGGATGAAACGCTTGTAGCTGGAGAGAGAGGGAAGTAGCGATGGCGAAGAGAGGCAGCAGAGAGGGAGAAGAGAGGCGGCAGAGAGGGAGTAGAGGGGGCAGAGATGGAGAAGAGAGGCAGCAGAGAGGGAGAAGAGAGGCAGCAGAGAGGGAGAAGAGAGGGGGCAGAGATGGAGAAGAGATGGAGAGAGAGAGAGAGAGAGCAGAGATGGAGAGAGGAGAGCAGAGATGTAGAAGAGAGGGGGCAGAGATGGAGAAGAGAGGGGGCAGAGATGGAGCAGGGATGGAGAGAGAGGGGGCAGAGATGGAGAAGAGAGGGGGCAGAGATGGAGAAGAGAGGGGGCAGAGATGGAGAAGAGAGGGGGCAGAGATGGAGAAGAGAGGGGGCAGGGATGGAGAGAGAGGGGGCAGAGATGGAGAAGAGAGGGGGCAGAGATGGAGAAGAGAGGGGGCAGAGATGGAGAAGAGAGGGGGCAGAGATGGAGAAGAGAGGGGGCAGAGATGGAAAAGAGAGGGGCAGAGATGGAAAAGAGAGGGGGCAGAGATGGAAAAGAGAGGGGGCAGAGATGGAGAAGAGAGGGAGCAGAGATGGAGGCAGTGGAGGAATTAGGGACATTGTCATTCCTTTCAATTTGTGAAATATGTGTGTAGAGATTACAGAGTATATCTGGTTGTGTGTGTCTATGTTGTGTGTTAGTGTGTGTATATCTGTGTACATCTCTACCTGATCTCATTGGAGGCAGTAGACAGGGGAATCTCTCTGGTCATAGCATAGTGAGTGATGGCCAGTACAGCCATGCCCAGGCACTCATTCTCTATCTCATGCTGCTCTGCCTCACTCTGGGGGCAACGAACCACAGCCAGACCCTTCTGGAAATCATTCTGGCCCTGGAAACACACCCACACATGATTGGCTGACTAATGTTCCAATGAAATGAAGAGTAGTGAATCATATCCAGGGCTTTTATATCAAGCTGTCCAACCATGTCCAAAGACTTCAGCCACCCAAGACATAGACTGTTCACTCTGCTACCGTCCGGCAAACGGTACCGGAGCACAGGCAAATGTTGCTACTCTTTATCCTTACTCTTATTATTATATATCCTGATGCCTAGTCACTTTACCCTGTCTTTATGTACATATCTACCTCATTATTATCTATCCTGACAACGTCTAGTCACTTTACCCTGTCTTTATGTACATATCTACCTCATTATTATCTATCCTGACGACGTCTAGTCACTTTACCCCTGTCTTTATGTACATATCTACCTCATTATTATCTATCCTGACGATGTCTAGTCACTTTACCCTGTCTTTATGTACATATCTACCTCATTATTATCTATCCTGACGATGTCTAGTCACTTTACCCTGTCTTTATGTATATATCTACATCATTATCTATCCTGATGCCTAGTCACTTTACCCTGTCTTTATGTACATATCTACCTCATTATTATCTCTCCTGACGATTGTCTAGTCATTTTACCCTGTCTTTATGTACATATCTACCTCATTATTATCTATCCTGACGATTGTCTAGTCACTTTACCCTGTCTTTATGTACATATCTACCTCATTATTATCTATCCTGACGATGTCTAGTCACTTTACCCTGTCTTTATGTATATATCTACATCATTATCTATCCTGATGCCTAGTCACTTTACCCTGTCTTTATGTACATATCTACCTCATTATTATCTATCCTGACGACGTCTAGTGACTTTACCCTGTCTTTAAGTACATATCTACCTCAAATACCTTATTATTATCTATCCTGATGCCTAGTCACTTTACCCTGTCTTTATGTACATATCTACCTCAAATACCTAATTATTATCTATCCGGATGCAGAGTCACTTTACCCTGCCTTTATGTACAGATCTACCTCTCATACCCCCTGCACAATGATCGGGTACTGGTTTTCCCTGTATATAGCTGCCACATTGATCCGGTACTGGTACTCCCTGTATCTAGCATCATTCTTCTGTTACTATTTTTGAGAAAGCATTTCATTGTAAATTCTACACCCGTTGTAGTCGGCATATGTGACAAATACATTTTTTACCTGCACAGACACACACCCACACGTACAGACACACACCCACACGTACCTGGGCGAACAGGTAGTCAAGGGAGGCTGCGTCCAGTAGGGGTATACCTTCAGGGGCCCTCTGTGGGCCGAGACCTCCCCTCAGCTTACTGATACAGTGTCTCCACACTGGAGACTCACGCTCACTTGGTACCATGCCAGTTAGTGAAGTAAAACCTGATGGATGGATGGATGGATGGATGGATGGATGGGAGAGAAGAGACTCGGTAGGTGGGTGAGGTGTCCACATATTTACAGTAAGTATACACATTTGTTTGTATTTGTGTACAAAGGTTGACCATGATCTGTTGTTTGACCAAGTGTACCCTGGCTGTATGATGCAAATTCAACTCAACAATAGGCCTGCTCATTAAGGCTCTCACCACATTCACCCTCCCCTCCTCGCTCTCTATTTTCTAGTGAAAGAACAGAAAGAGGATGTCTGCGTGATACCACATGTTTGCTATCCTTCCTCTCGGAGTTAACAGTTTTCTCTTGGATCATACACAACGGAACTGGCAAGGCAACTGAATATCTCCAGTTTCAATGCCCTCAGGTAGGCCATACAAACACATCCACTTCATACTTTAAGCATTGGATTTCTTCCTGCCTTGTATCCATGTTTACATGTGGATTGTAAAAACAGTTCACAAGTAAATCCTAATTAATTACATTCTACTGTATTTTAATCTTATCTGATGTAGACTAGTTTACCAGCTCAGCAAGTGCCAGTTGACTCTGCACAGCATGGTGCCAATGTCTCATATACCCCACCTCTCGTTACACTGAATCCTGGTTGATGAATGATGGTTAAGTATCAGCCCTGTTGAATAATCTAGAACGTAGTGACAGGTGATGCAGAGAGCTCACAACGACAACAGCAGCAGATAACACTGGTAGATAACTAAGTGAGAGTCCGTGAGATTCATCATCCATTAGAATGATTTGATAATGTAATAACACACACAGTGCAGTAGGCCTGTCACAGTACCTCATGCGGTAGTGAAGCTTGATGCAGGTCTCGTCAGTAACCTTGATGACGTGGTTGGGAGCGTACCACAGCTGTTGGTTCTCATCATACAGACCAAACAGATTACAGCACAGGGGGGAGATATCTGAGAGAGACAGAGAGAGGGGATACATTACAACATTATTCATCCCTTCATTCATTTTGACACGGACTCGTCAGTAACAAAGTTCATATAGGAGTCGTGGTATAAATAGCATAACATACTAGGGCTGGGCGATATATCGAATTCATTTGAAATGATGTTTTAGCGCGATGTTTCAATAATGCCTGTATAGCAAGAATCAAGTTTATTTTATTTTATATTATACAAAGGAAAAAAAGTATGAGTGTTGTGTATTTTTGGTCCGGTCTCCTAACCACCTACCGACAGAAACATTATTTTACTGTAATAGATGACAACTTAACCTTTCAACTTAACCTTTCTAAACGTAGAACAGAGCTTACCCTACTAAAACGAGAGCATCAATGAACATGATTGTGGAAAATGAATGCTCCGTTTCTGTCAGGCTTTTCATTTACCACGTACCGCTAGCAGCATTTAGTCACATACTGTTATGTGCTAGCTGTCTAGTCTGTGTTTTATAAATGTACAATGAGCATTAAAAATACGTTTATTTAAGGAACTGGCAACTCGTTGTCATTCTGAGAAATAAGCCTCTTCTTATCCAGGTAGGCCACTGGATTTCAACATGTAAACAGTCAACAGGCTGTTGTTTCAAACAGCTGGAGACAGACAAGAGGGTGTGTTCATAACAGTTCAACTGTTCTACCTTTTTAGCAAGCAAATAGATCAAGTTGGCTAGATTAAATTAAAGACTAGCTGGCTACTCACTAGCATGTGGGGCTTGTGCTTGATTGTTTATGAGACCGGTGTTAATTTTCTATAATGTCTGTGACAAGAAGTTTGTCATTGGGCTATTAGGGATGTGCATGGTTCTAGTTAAATTTGTAACAAAAATGGCCTTTTCATAAACAGCTTGAAAACTAGATCAGTGATTATTGCCAAAAAAGCACACTACACTATTTAATAAAATAATTACAATATTAGTAGGTCTTATGGTTGTGGAAGGCTTATAATTTAGCCTATGTATTATTTTACAAATTTGAGGTATGATTTAGGCCATAATCGGCCATCCCTATAACATACAGTACAGGCAGGCCTACTCAATAGGTGGACCGCAGTCCGGATTCCCGAACCAGAACAGAGTCAATACAGTGAAAGGAACAAAAAATTGGGCTTTCAATTTACTTCTGTTGAGAGTTGTAAGAGTAGAATGCACAAGGTGCAACATTTGATAGAACAGGGCAGTTTTCCTCGTTAGACTATTTCAATCACTGACAGACCTTAGAGGGTTATTTATAAACAGAAATGTCAGTGATCAACTAGCTGTAGTTGCTAGTCTAATCTAAGGACTTGTAGAATAGTAGTTATCATGGCCAGATTATGTGCCCAGGGGACTCGACACCCAGGGAGCCCCCATTGATTTTGTTGAGTCACTCCGGTATCATATGAACACACAAGACATGGCAAAATGTGTAGAATGGCAGAAAATTTGCTTTAAAACTGCAACATTTTCTCTCTGCACCAACAATAGGGGTGTGAACAGTTTGGGGTCACATAGGTTGCAGGTTTGTTACTACACCGATAAATTATAATATCCATGGACCTTCTCAAATAGTTTGAGTACCCCTGCAGTGCAGAGTACAGCACATGCATGTATGCCTACAGTTTCTGTGTGAAAAATAACAGAGGTAAAGTCCCATTAGGAATAACAACATATTGGACGAGTGGTTGACTTGGCTATTGATACTAGCTACTGTATGTTCAAAGTCTCCAATAGGTGTAGATCTTCACAGTCACAGTGGGTCTTTGTGTGTTATAGGGCAGGTTTCATTGGGTCAGAAATTCACTGGGCAGCCAAGGAGACAGGAAGGAAGGGAGTGGTGCACTGAACTGAACTGTGAGAAATTAGTTCCGCAAAACACAGTGTCTTGGACAGAGAGAGGGAATCCCCCAACATACAGTGCCTTCGGAAAGTATTCAGGCGCCTAGACTTTTTCCACATTTTGTTACATTACAGCTTTATTCCAAAATTGATTAAATAGTTTGTTTTTTCTCCTCAGCAATCTATACACAATAACCTTATAATGACAAAGCAAAAACAGGTTTTAATTTTTTTTGCAAATTTATTACAAATTTAAAAAACTGATATCACATTTACATAAGTATTCAGACCCTTTACTCAGTACTTTGTTGAAGCACCTTTGGCAGCGATAACAGCACGTTTTCTTGGGTATGACGCTACAAGCTTGGCACGACCAATTATGATTTTTCACCGCCGATACCGATTATTGGAGGACCAAAAAGGCCGATACTGATTAATCGGCCGATTTTTAATTGTTTTATTTGTAATAATGACAATTACAACAATACTGAATGAACAGTTATTTTAACTTAATATAATACATCAATAAAATCAATTTAGCCTCAAATAAATAAACATGTTCAATTTGGTTTAAATAATGCAAAAAAAAAAAGTGGAGAAGAAAGTAAAAGTGCAATATGTGCCATGTAAGAAAGCTAACGTTTAAGTTCCTTGCTCAGAACATGAGAACATATGAAAGCTGGTGGTTCCTTTTAACATGAGTCTTCAATATTCCCAGGTAAGAAGTTTTAGGTTGTAGTTATATAGGAATTTAGGACTATTACCCTCTATACCATTTGTATTTCATTAACCTTTGACTATTGATGTTCTTATAGGAACTTTAGCATTGCCAGTGTAACGTTATAGCTATCGTCCCTCTCCTCCCTCCTCCCTGGGCTCGAACCAGGAACACAACGACAACAGCCACCCTCGGAGCAGCGTAACCATGCAGAGCAAGGGAAACAACCACTGCAAGTCTCAGAGCGAGTGAAGTTTGAAACGCTATTAGCACGTTACTAACTAGCCAGCCAATTCACTTCGGTCACACAGCCTCATTTTAGGAGTTGATAGGCTTGAAGTCATAACAGCGCAATGCTTGACGCACAACGAAGAGCTGCTGGCAAAACGCACGAAAATGCTGTTGAATGTTTACACGCCTGCTTCTGCCTACCACCGCTCAGTCAGATACTTAGATACTTGTATGCTCAGTCAGATTATATGCAATGCAGGACACGCTAGATAATATCTAGTAATATCATGAACCATGTGTAGTTAACTAGTGATTATGATTGATTGTTTTTTATAAGATAAGTTTAATGCTAGCTAACAACTTACCTTGGCTGAACTGCATTCGCGTAACAGGCAGTCTCCTTGTGGAGTGCAACAAGAGGCAGGTCGTTATTGCATTGGACTAGTTAACTGTAAGGTTGCAAGATTGAATCCCTCGAGCTGACAAGGTGAAAATCTGTTGTTCTGCCCCTGAACAAGACAGTTAACCCACCGTTCCTAGACCGTCATTGAAAATAAGAATGTGTTCTTAACAGACTTGCCAAGTTAAATAAAGATTAAATAAAAGGTGTTCAAAAATATATTTAAAAAAAAGCTAAATCAGTGTCCAAAAATACCGATTTCCGATTGTTATGAAAACCTGAAATCAAATCGGCAATTCCGATTAAATCGGTCGACCTCTACTTGGCACACCTGTATTTGGGGAGTTTCTCCCATTCTTCTCTGCAGATCCTCTCAAGCTCTGTCAAGTTGGATGGGGAGCGTTGCTGCACAGCTATTTTCAGGTCTCTCCAGCGATGTTTGATCGGGTTCAAGTCCGTCTTGGTTGTGTGCTTAGGGTTGTTGTCCTGTTGGAAGGCGAACCTTCGCCCGAGTCTGAGGTCCTGAGCGCTCTGGAGCAGATTTTCATCAAGGATGTCTCTGTACTTTGCTTCATTCATCTTTCCCTCAATCCTGACTAGTCTCAAACTCCCTGCCACTGAAAAAAATCCCCACAGCATGATGCTGCCACCCCAGTGCTTCACCGTAGGGATGGTGCCAGGTTTCCTCCAGACGTGATGCTTGGCATTCAGTTCAATCTTGGTTTCATCAAACCAAAGAATCTTGTTTCTCATGGTCCGACAGTCCTTTAGGTGCCTTTTGACAAACTCCAAGCAGGCTGCCTTTTACTGAGGAGTGGATTCCAACTGGCCACTCTACCATAAAGGTCTGATTGGTAGAGTTCTGCAGAGATGGCTGTCTTTCTGGAAGATTCTCCCATCTCCACAGAGGAATTCTAGAGCTCTGTCAGAGTGACCATCAGGTTCTTGGTCAATTCCCAGAACAAGGCCTTTCCCCCCCCGATTCCTTAGTTTGGTGGTTCCAAACATTTTTCATTTAAGAAATGGAGGCCACGGTGTTCTTGGGGACCTTCAATGCTGCAGAAATATTTTGGTACCCTTCCCCAGATCTGTCTCTCGACACAATCCTATCTCAGAGCTCTACAGACAAGTCCTTCGACCTCATGGCTTGGTTTTTGGGGGAACTTATATAGACAGGTGTGTGCCTTTCCAAATCATGTCCAATCAATTAAATTTACCACAGGTGGATTCCAATCAAGTTGTAGAAACTTCAAGGATGATCAATGGAAACAGGATGCACCTGAGCTCAATTTTGAGTCTCATAGCAAAGGCGCTGAATACTTATGTAAATAATGTATTTTAGTTTTTTATTTGTAATAAATTTGCAAAAATGTCTAAAAACCTGCTTTCACTTTGGCATTATATGGTATTGTGTGTAGATAGCTGAAAACAATTCATATTTCATCCATTTTAGAATAAGGCTATAACGTAACAAAATGTGGAAAAAGTCAAGGGGTCTGAATACTTTCCGAAGGTACTGTAACCACCCTCGATAACTCAGATCAAAATATCTGGATATTGCACTAAGCATGACTGTCATGAGTATACTGTAGAGTCTCTAGACTGTCATGAAATGGCAAGTGCAAGCTATAAGTGATAGTAACGGCAGCAGTAGTAGTCCTATAACATACAGTAGGAACTGTTACTACTACTACATATCCTATAGGCTAACCACTTTAGCCTTTACAGATGAACCTATCTAATGTTGCAAACAAAAAAGGGAACCTAGTGAGAGACAGGAACATGCCGGGGCAGGGATACTTCCTCTTATCTGAGCTCTCCTGTTTTGTTGTGACTTACTGTGTGTATCAAACTACCTACCACTGACCACACAGACAGAAAGGCCCTTCACAGACACACTTGCTATAAACAGATCATACATTTATGTTGGCAGCTGCTTCGCTTGTTTAGCCTCTAAGGTTAACTAGTGAATGTTTGCGTATGGACTATGGCAGCTGTGGAGCTGAACTTCTCCTTGGTCTGAACTCCTCCTTGGTCTCCCCTCTCGCTCTGCAGTACTGGGAAAATATGTTTTGGCTTCACACAAAGAGGAAATTCCAGAACCTGTCCCATTCTGGCCCGACCCCAACCAGCCGCCATCTTGTCTTGGAGTGTCTGGCTGAAAGCAAGAGCTGGAAGGACAGACCCATTCCTTTCTCTTCCCCTCTCTCCCTTTCTATCCATCCCTGGTCCCACTGGCAGATGTTCTGGACTTTTAGAGCAAGTATCAGAACAATGTTTTAAATATCGTCCAAAATGTGTCTGTCAAAGAAGAAGGCTACCAAACAAGCATTTTTAGAATGGTAAGAAAACAGATGCTGGATGTTAGTGGCCTTTCTCATGAGGGTTAGTAGCTGGGCTTTATCAATCAGTCTGTATTGTGTGCCTTATATCTGGCAGTTACTGTAATAGCCAGTTAATATGGTTACTACTAGCATCAGAAGAATTTCTTATATTAGGATTTAGCATTTCTTATCTTAAACATCGAGATTCAGCTGTAATAAAGAGCATCCACTGAAAAACAGATTGTTGGCAATAAAACAAAGATCCACAAATAACACAGATAGGCCTACATCTTTGGAATATTTTCAGGTCCCATATCATATAGGCTAGAAGCTACTGTACGACACAAATGAGCAGCACACAAAAAGAGACAAAACATCTCCGACTATGAAGCCATTTCTTAGTTACTGTATTACTCCTTCTTGTCTCCTAGGTAACAGTTCTCACGTGACAGGGCCTATTTACAGTGGCACAGTGGACTTCTGTTGGCAGAAGATATAGGTTGATCATAAAGTTACTGTTCCCCTCAAACACTTGGATTCATTGTTAAAGGGAACAAGATGACATCACCTGAACTTTCATTTTAAAACACTAATGGTAACATGATACCACCTCATAACCAACACCGGAGAAGGCGTGTTTGCAGAGGTGCGTGGTATATAGTAGCTAGATAGCTAATCTACTGGTGCAAAAATTCACTGTATGGTGTCAGCGAATATAATTAAAAGTTTACCCTATTCATATATGGCAAACATACTCGTTTCCCCTTTCATCTGTGTCTGGTTTTAACAAGTTACAGTCTAGCTACAGTTGAAGACGGAGGTTACATACACCTTAGCCAAATACATTTAATTCCTGACATTTAATCCTAATAAAAATTCCCTGTCTTAGGTCAGTTAAGATCATCACTTTATTTTAAGAATGTGAAATGGTCAGAATAATAGTAGAGAGAATGATTTATTTCAGCTTTTAATCCTTTCATCACATTCCCAGTGGGTCAGAAGTTTACATACACTCAATTAGTATTTGGTAGCATTGCCTTTAAAATTGTTTAACTTGGGTCAAACGGTTCGGGTAGCCTTCCACAAGCTTCCCACAATAAATTGGGTGAATTTTGAACTTGTGAACTTTTGAAGTATGCTTGGGGTCATTGTCCATTTGGAAGACCCATTTGCGACCAAGCTTTAACTTCCTGACGGATGTCTTGAGATGTTGCTTCAATATATCCACATAATTTCTCTCCTCATGATGTCATCTGCTTTGTGAAGTGCGCCAGTCCCTCCTGTAGAAAAGCACCCCCACAACATGATGCTGCCACCACCGTGCTTCACGGTTGGGATGGTGTTCTTCGACTTGCAAGTCTCCCCCTTTTCCTCCAAACATAACGATGATCATTATGGCCAAACAGTTATATTTTTGTTTCATCAGACCAGAGGACATTTCTTCAAAAAGTACGATGTTTGTCCCCGTGTGCAGTTGCAAACCGTAGTTTGGCTTTTTTAATGGCGACTTTGGAGCAGTGGCTTCTTCCTTGCTGAGCGGCCTTTCAGGTTAAGTCGATATAGGACTCTTTTTTACCCTGGATATAGATATTTTTGCACCGGTTTCCTCCATCATCTTCACAGGGTCCTTTGCTGTTGTTCTGAGATTGATTTGCACTTTTCGCACCAAAGTACATTAATCTCTAGGAGACAGACCGCGTCTCCTTCCTGAGCGGTATGACAGCTGCGTGGTCCCATGTTGTTCATACTTGCGTACTATTGTTTGTACAGATGAACGTGGTACCTTCAGATTTTTGGAAATTGCTCCCAAGGATGAACCAGACTTGTGGAGGTCTTAAAAAAAAAATCTGAGGTCTTGGCTGATTTCTTTTGATTTTCCCATGATGTCAATCAAAGAGGCACCGAGTTTGAAGGTAGGACTTGAAATACAGGTACACCTCCAATTGACTCAAATGGTGTCAATTAGCATCAGAAGCTTCTAAAGCCATGACATAATTTTCTGGAATTTTCCAAGCTGTTCAAAGCCACAGTCAACCACTGGAATTGTGATTGAATTATAAGTGAAATAATCTCTGTCTGTAAACAATTGTTGGAAAAATTACTTGTGCGTCATGCACAAAGTAGATGTCCTAACCGACAAACTATAGTTTATTAACAAGACATTTGTGGAGTGGTTGAAAAATGAGTTTTAAGGACTCCAACCTAAGTGTATGTAAACTTCCGACTTCAACTCTGTCTTCAGCCAGCATGGAACAAAATGGGGGGGGGTGGGACGGGTCATTCAAAACTTCTACAGTAATGTGGATTCTACCATGATTCTGGATAATTCTGAATGAATCGTGAATAATGATGAGTGAGAAAGTTATACGCACAAATATGATCCCCCTAAGACATGCTAACCTCTCACCATTACAATAACAGGAGGGGTTAGCATTATATATCATCCCCCTAAGACATGCTAACCTCTCACCATTACAATAACAGGGAGGGGTTAGCATTATATATCATACCACCAAGACATGCTAACCTCTCACCATTACAATAACAGGGAGGGGTTAGCATTATATATCATACCACCAAGACATGCAAACCTCTCACCATTACAATAACAGGGAGGGGTTAGCATTATATATCATACCACCAAGACATGCTAACCTCTCACCATTACAATAACAGGGGGATTAGCATTATATATCATACCCCTAAGACATGCAAACCTCTCACCATTACAATAACAGGGAGGGGTTAGCATTATATATCATACCACCAAGACATGCAAACCTCTCACCATTACAATAACAGGGGGATTAGCATTATATATCATACCCCTAAGACATGCAAACCTCTCACCATTACAATAACAGGGAGGGGTTAGCATTATATATCATACCACCAAGACATGCTAACCTCTCAACATTACAATAACAGGGGGATTAGCATTATATATCATACCACCAAGACATGGCAACCTCTCACCATTACAAATAACAGGGACGGGGTTAGCATATATATCATACCACCAAGACATGCTAACCTCTCACCATTACAAGTAACGGGAGGGGTTAGCATTATATATCATCCACCAAGACATGCTAACCTCTCACCATACCCTTTGCAAGGGGGATTAGCATTATATATATCATACCCCTAAGACATGCAAACCTCTCATCCATTACAATAACAGGGAGGGGTCTAGCATGTATATTATCATACCACCAAGACATGCAACCTCTCCCATTACAATAACAGGGAGGGTTAGCATTATATATCATACCACCAAGTCATGCAAACCTCTCACCATTACAATAACAGCGGAGGGTTAGCATTATATATCATACCAACAAGACATGCAAACCTCTCACCATTACAATAACAGGGAGGGGTTAGCATTATGATCATCCCCTAAGACATTGCAAACCTCTCACCATTACAATAACAGGAGGGGTTAGCATTATATATCATACCCCTAAGACATGCTAACCTCTCACATTACAATAACAGGGAGGGTTAGCATTATTATATATCATGACCCCTAAGCATGCTAACTCTCACCATTACAATAACAGGGAGGGGTTAGCATTATATATCATCCCCCTAAGACATGCAAACCTCTCACCAGTACAATAACAGGGGGGGTTAGCATGTATTTGGGGGTATAATATTCTGGTGTCTAACTTTCTCACTCATCATTATTCACGATTCATTCAGGACTATCCGTATCAAAGTAGCATTCACATAAGTGTTTATGAAACATTCTATTTCATCTACAAATAAAAATGACTCCAAAATGACACCAATACATGATTTTACCATTCATTTCCATTGAGCACAAATGATCTGAAACAACCAAAAACAAACAGAAAATGCATTCAGCAAATGTTTTGAGACACTGAGTCACAAGCTTGATGTAACCATTGTCCTGCTATGAATATGGGACAAAACACTACTTTAATACACATACAAGTGAATTGTCTCAATACTTTTGGTCCCCTAAAATGGAGGACTAGTACAAAAACTGCCTGTTAATTTCTAAACAGTTCATCTGATAAGGATGACAATACCCTCAAATTAAAGCTGACCGTCTTCACTTAAACTTCATGGTCATAGCCTTTTTTTTCAAATCCAAACTTATGGTCTATGCTTCACTGTCCCAATAATTAATTACGGAGGGCACTGTTGTGCAATTTCAATGTTGTTTGAGTTGCTTTTAGTATCACCAAGCTTTAGAGGATTTTACTGCAACATTGCTCACTGCATCCAAGTTGCTGACATAGGTGTTTCAAAAGAGCTGTCAGTCAAGGTGAGCTATGAACACAAGCTCCCCACCCACTCAGCCTGTTGTTTCAAACTTCCTGGTAGTTAGCCATGAGAGAAAAAGTACTTTTCAGAATGACTTTTCAGGACCTTTAAGATAGGAGTATAACTCCAGAATGTTCTGAAAACTTCCCCCAATCAAATCGTAAAACACACAGACTATGCTATTAACGCTCTGGCATACAGGCGCGCACACACTCGGATTCCCGCAGGCAGGCAGGCAGGCACACACACACACACGGCAGGGAGTTGAGACAGTACTTACAGCATCTTTTGGCGGCCTCCACACACAGCTCCTCAGCGGTGAAGCGGTCTTGAGGAACTCCAGCGGTGAGTATCTGGTACGGTAGAAATGAATCTCCAGACCTTCTCATCGGTCACAGTGACGGGGCCCTCGGCCCTCTTGACCCTCCTCATCTTCCACACAGTTGCCTGCCCAGCTCCATCACCCCCAGACTTGGCATCCAGACTCTGGAAGGAGAGGGAGAGGATGTGCTGAGCTTGTTAAATGTGTTCAGGAGTGGGTAATGTATTGATCCAGAGGTGAGCTCACTGTAGCAGCGATGCAGAGTCCTGCATACCCTGGATGACTCACGTTCCAACATGGGCGCCCAACACACACAACACTACTGAGGCGACGTCATTCACAACACACACACCTACTTAGATAATCTCACCAAAGGAAACACACACCTCTTGAAATGTAATTCACATACATCCATAGATTAAATCAAACACACACACTCCTCTACCAAGGTAACCCTATTAATAACACACATGCCCACTGAATGATGGCATCAGAACAACCACAAGAATTATAATACTCTAGACATGTATTTCTAAGAGCACAACACGCTCTGTGGTCCCGTGACGTGGCAAGCCAGGACAAAGAAGTTGACCGAGGATACACTGTCCCCTTTACCCAACTCTCCTACTAGAGGAAGAGAGAGAGTTCCCCTCTGCATTGCAGATCATCCTATTACTTCTCCCGCATCGTTTCCCCTTCCTCTAGAGCGCGCAGGCAGCACCCCAGTGGCTCGGACACAGCTTGTTTCATAACAGCCCTTATCAGGCCTATCGCCCATGGCGGCGGAGGCTTTGATCTAATGACGTGATGACGGGATCATGCGGGGTCACAGTACACACACACACACACACCATTTACACAAGTGGGCCAATTTGTAACTTTTTTTCACTAATTGGTCTTTTGACCAATCAGATCGGCTCTGAAAAGAATCTGATGTGAAAGATCTGATGTGATTTATCAAAATACCAATTATTGGAAAAAATATCAGAATTGGGCTGCCACACACACACAAACAAAATAGGCCTACATTAATCATACATCTCTCCAACTGATAGGAATATAACAGGAATATAAACAGGACATAATAAGGATTACATTAAATATGTCTATGCGGAATATAACGCATCTCAACATCAACTTTCAGAGGAGACTGCGTGAATCAGGCCTTCATGGTCGAATTGTTGCAAAGAAACCACTACTAAAGGACACCAATAATAAGAAGAGACTTGTTTGGGCCAAAAAACACCAGCAATGGACATTAGACCATTGGATTTTTTTATGAATTTATTTGCAAATGATGGTGGAAAATAAGTATTTGGTCAATAACAAAAGTTTATCTCAATACTTTTATATACCCTTTGTTGGCAATGACAGAGGTCAAACGTTTTCTGTAAGTCTTCACAAGGTTTTCACACAATGTTGCTGGTATTTTGGCCCATTCCTACATGCAGATCTCCTCTAGAGCAGTGATGTTTCTGTGGCTGTTGCTGGGCAACACGGACTTTCAACTCCCTCCAAAGATTTCTATGGGGTGGAGATCTGGAGACTGCTAGGCCACTAGCCAATTCAAGGCACACTTAACTAGCAGGATCTTGAAATGCTTCTTACGAAGCCACTCTTCGTTGCCCGGGCGGTGGGTTTGGGATCATTGTCATGCTGGAAGACACAGCCATGTTTCATCTTCAATGCCCTTGCTATGGATGGAAGGAGGTTTTCACTCAAATCTCACGATCCATGGCCCCATTCATTCTTTCCTTTACACGGATCAGTCGTCCTGGTCCCTTTGCAGAAAACAGCCCCAAAGCATGATGTTTCCACCCCCATGCTTCACAGTAGGTATGGTGTTCTTTGGATGCAACTCGCATTCTTTGTCCTCCAATCACGACAAGTTGAGTTTTACAAAAGTTCTATTTTGGTTTCATCTGACCATATGACATTCTCCCAATCTTCTTCTGGATCGTCCAAATGCTCTCTAGCAAACTTCAGACGGGCCTGGACATGTACTGGCTTAAGCAGGGGGACACGTCTGGCACGCAGGATTTGAGTCCCTGGCGGCATAGTGTGTTACTGATGGTAGGCTTGTTACTTTGAGTCCCAGCTTCTCTGCAGGTCATTCACTAGGTCCCCCCATGTGGTTCTGGGATTTTTGCTCACCGTTCTTGTGATCATTTTGACCCCACGGGGTGAGACATGCATGGAGCCCCAGATCGAGGAGATTATCAGTGGTCTTGTATGTCTTCCATTTCCTAATAATTGCTCCCACAGTTGATTTCTTCAAACCAAGCTGCTTACCTATTGCAGATTCAGTCTTCCCAGCCTGGTGCAGGTCTACAATTTTGTTTCTGGTGTCCTTGACAGCTCTTGGTCTTTTGGCATAGTGGAGTTGGAGTGTGACTGTTTGAGGTTGTGGACAGGTGGTCTTTTTACTGATAACACGTTCAAACAGGTGCCATTAATACAGGGTAACGAGTGGAGGACAGAGGAGCCTCTTAAAGAAGTTACAGGTCTGTGAGAGCCAGAAATATGCTTGTTTGTAGGTGACCAAATACTTATTTTCCACCATAATTTGCAAATAAATTCATTAAAATCCTACAATGTGATTTTCTGGATTTTTTCCCCTCATTTTGTTATCATAGTTGAAGTGTAACCTATGATGAAAATTACAGGCTCTCATCTTTGTAAGTGGAGAACTTGCACAATTGGTGGCTGACTAAATACTTTTTTGCCCCACTGTATGCATCTGTTGGTCACAGATACCTAAAAAAAAAAAAAAATTGGTGCGTGGATCAGAAACCAGTCAGTATCTTGTGTGACCACCATTTGCCTCATGCAGCGCAAGCTATCTCCTTCACATTGAGTTGATCAGGCTGTTGATTGTGGCCTGTGGAATGTTCCACTCCTCTTCAATGGCTGTGTGAAGTTGGTGGACATTGGCGGGAACTGGAATACGCTGTCGTACGTCGATCCAGAGCATCCCAAATGTGCTCAATGGGTGACATGTCTGGTGAGTATGAAGGCCATGGAAGAACTGGGACATTATCAGCTTCCAGGTATTGTGTAAAGATCCTTGCGACATGGGGCTGTGCATTACAATGCTGAAACATGAGGTGATGGTGGTGGATGATTGGTATGACAATACCAAACTTTGTCCAAACATTTCAAACAACTTTCCTAATCCAACTTTAGGTATTTTAAATGTAAATAATCTATAAAATATAAGACGGGATAAACTGTGTTCAATAGTGGATAAAATGAAAGTGGAGCGACAAACAAAACAGTACACTTGGCTATACACCCAGAAAGGAAATGGCTACTTCTTCATTTCTCAAAAGAAAAACATCAACCAATTTCTAAAGACTGTTGACATCTAGTGGAAGCTATAGGAACTGCAAGCATATTTCTATTAAAACAGGCTTGCCATAATAACCAATGGAAAACAGATTGACCTAAAAAAAAGAAATTCCCTGGATGGTTTGTGCTCGGGGTTTCACCTGCCAAATCAGTTCTGTTATACTCACAGACAATATTCCAACAGTTTTAGAAACTTCAGAGTGTTTTCTATCCAAATCTACAAATAATATACATATCCCAGCTTCTGTGCCTGAGTAGCAGGCAGTTTACTTTGGGCACACTTTTCATCTGGAGGTGAAAATACCACCCCCTGTCCCAGAGAGGTTTTAAGCACACTGGAAACTGTTTCCCTAATAATTTGCCTAGGCTGCTCCTCTTCCGTTGGCACTCAATCAAGGTGAGAGGTGTAGGCTAATCATTGATGTGTGTATAGTGTGATTTAAGGTAACATTTCAAATGGGGTGTTTCTATATGCATGAAAAAAATACATACGGTGCCTTCAGAAAGTATTCAGACCCTTTGACTTTTTCCACATTTTGTTGTGTT
Source organism: Oncorhynchus kisutch (assembly GCF_002021735.2). Taxonomy (NCBI): domain Eukaryota; kingdom Metazoa; phylum Chordata; class Actinopteri; order Salmoniformes; family Salmonidae; genus Oncorhynchus; species Oncorhynchus kisutch. Next base: position 14,228,214 of record NC_034186.2, on the reverse strand, counting down.
ACAGCCTGAATTTAAAATGTATTAAATTAAGATTGTGTCACTGGCCTACCACACACACACACACACACACAATACCCCATAATGTCAAAGTGGAATTATTTTTTGAACTTTACAAATGTATAAAAAATGTAAAAGCTGAAATGTCTTGAGTCAATAACTGTTCAACCTCTGTTATGGCAAACCTAAATAAGTTATACGATTTTTTTATTACTACCTAATCTCTATACCCCACACATAAAAGTATACGTAAGGTCGCTCAGTCGAGCAGTGAATTTCAAACCCAGATTCAAACACAAAGACCAGGGAGGTTTTGCAATGCCTCACAAAGAAGGGCAACTATTAGTAGATGGATAAAAAAAAACAGATATTGAATATCCCTTTGACCATGGTGAAGTTATTAATTACACTTTGGATGGTGTATCAATACACCCAGTCACTACAAAGATACAGGTGTCCTTCCTAACTCAGTTGCCAGAAAGGAAGGACACCACTCAGGGATTTCACCATGAGGCAAATAGTGACTTTAAAACAGTTGCAGAGTTAATAACTGTGATAGGAGAAAACTGAGGATGAATTACTCCACAATACTGGCCTAATCGACAGTGTGAGTGAAAAGAAGGAAGTCTCTATAGAATAAAAATATTCAAAAACATGCATCCTGTTTACCATAAGACGCTAAAGTAAAACTGCAAAAGAAATGTGGCGAAGCAATTCACTTTTTGTTGTGAATACAAAGTGTTATGCTTGGGTCAAATCCAACACAACCCATCACGGGGTACCTCTCTCCATTTTTCAAGCATAGTGGTGGCTGCATAATGTTATGGGTATGCTTGTAATCGTTAAGGACTGGTTAGTTTTTCAGGATAACATTTTTAATGGAATGGAGTTAAGCACAGGCAAAATCCTAGAGGAAAAGCTGGTTCAGTCTGCTTTCCACCAGACACTGGGAGATGAATTCCCCTTTCAGCAGGACAATAACCTAAAGCACAAGGCCAAATCTATACTGCATTTGCTTACCAAGAACAGTGAATGGTCCTGAGTGGCCAGTGAATGGTCCTGAGTGGCAGTTTTGAACTAAATCTGCTTGAAAATCTATGGCAAGACTTGAAAATGACTGTCTAACAATGATCAACAACCGATTTATAGTGCTGGGCGACTAACCGAAATGTCAGATGACCGACATCTGTTGAATTATTTGAATTCCATTTTGTTCCGTTTTTTTTCTGTGAGCTCAATGCACACATTGCACAGTTCTCTATGGATAAATCAAATACAGCCTGAACTGTCTGATGTAATAGGGAGTTGTCATTTCCAACTATTCTACATAGTTTAGCTCATAAAACATTACCTACAATGATATTTGTATGTTCACAGATGAAATGTCATGTTTCACGCATGGCTTTTCTTATGATCCTGACAAATTATGCATGTATTTTCTTACAAGCCTAACGATGTGTAAGTTCAATTCTTTGGCAGCTATCTGGCTCCATAAACCCTCGCTTCTCTTATATCGAGGCGGAGTTGGATTTTAATGACTGGTCGCTGCAACAACAACATTGTGTCAAAATTAGTTGATTCTTGTAAAAAATGCTATTTCTGAAACCCCTTAGCAACATGTACCTATGTTTGTACAGTACAATACGGTCCTTCCGTGGGGTGTTAATTCATAATTTTAATAAACTTTAAGTGAATACATTCACCGACTTTTCCTCGCTGCTCATAACTACGTAAACTGAACTCCAATTGGGTCCGTGCTATTCGGGTTCCTTGGGATGTCCCTTGCTGTGTTCAAGCCTTCGTCGGAACAAGGAAACTCGGAAAAGTACGACTTTCTAACTGGTTGTAGTTATACACGTGCAGTTAGTTATACATTGTAGTTGACATTTTAAATGGTTACGGTAGAGATTAAAGCATGTAACTTTTGAGCGAACCGTCATAGATCTGCCATTCTCATTTAAAGCAAGTCCAATAAGCGGTAGAACTGTTCTATGTGCGCCATTTCTATGCTTTCCGTTCTTCAGTTTTTGCGTCGTTTACTTTCGGGTTTGTACAACAGCTGAAAATATACTATTTGGGGTTATGAAAAATGTATTTTTATTTTACAGCGGCTTAGATGGTTCGATTCTCTACACTTTT